>NW_026542613.1:2157836-2184386 GCF_028750875.1 Macrosteles quadrilineatus
ATCCAGAGTGGGGAAAAGTAAAAAGATGAGGAAAAAACTTGCACTGTATCCTATCTATTTATTTGTACACCTAACCTCATCAATATGACGTTCTAAGTTACAAAGTTCACAGTTGATTTGGGATGATAATTGACCTGTCATTGTAAAAATGCTAAAAGTAATTACTATAAAGACCTATCATATTTCAAAAAGTAACCATTGGAAATCATAATGGTTTAAGCAACTCTATTGCTTGTTACATTATAATACAGTGTAAATTAGGGATGGTCAAAACCAGAAATTTCAAATCTCGAAACCAAAACCGAAACTTAAAAAAACTAATCCCGAATCTCAAAACCTAAACGAGAAACTTTTAGCTACCCGAAAAATACAGGTAATGATAACATTTTCATTATGATTATGTGATCAAAACTGAAAGAGATTGACTCCTGATCCAGAAATAATAACATAAATGCGGCAGATAAACTTCAAACCCAAAACAACATAATTTTTTTATAAACAACTAACATTAAAATAAATGAAACTCCTGATATTAAATTAATGATAAATGATATGACATTATAATGATATTATAATAATTAGAACATTTAGTGGTCAATAAAAATTTCTTTGTGTCTAATAAATATTCATATGAAACTGAATTGTAAGTTGTCCAGTATTTAAGATGCCTTTTGCTGTTAAGAATACAATTTACTTGTTTCATTAGTGTTAATGGTGATCTGTTTGCTCCATTTCTACCAGCTTAACACACACAAAACAGTGTTATAAACAATACTAATGATACAAAAAATCTCAGCAGTTTCAAAAATAAAAGTGCCAAAATGTAAATGATGTACACATCACTAGTGTAAATTTTTTCACAGCTTTATTTTCTTGAGAAATTAGTTTTAGAGACTGATGTTTTCACCTTCATTTCTTTATTGGCCGACAATATTTACTATAATAAAAAAAAAAAAAATATGAGTCTAAACCCTGATTCTGTTCAGTTATAATGACTGTACGTTTGCAGAAACATGAAAAGATAAATAAATTAAAACAGAATTAAATCTAAAAGAATTTTTCAAACCTGCACTAGGTGTCTTAGCATTATCTCTTACAGAATAATTCAAGTTTAAAATTTTGGGAGTGAAACCTTTGACTATTAATACAACAACTTCTGTATCCAATAGTCAATGGGTGAAACGCAACTTCAGAGTGTAGATTGTAGTTTTTAGTGGCCTCAGTAATCCTAGAGGTAAAGTTAGCATTTTGGTAAGTAAGTATGTAATATTTAGTGTAAGACTATTTTATTAAATTTTTCTGGAAAACGGGTGGAAAACTTAACAAACAAATTACAATATAGTGTGTATATAAACAGTCGCATGTTTTACAAAAACCATTGATCATATTTTTTTCAAATTAACCAGTAACAGCTACGGTAAAAGAGAAAGAAAAAGCTAGCATTATTTTACTTAGGTATTCTTTGCTCCATGGCTGCTGGGCTGATGAATTGTGTCAGAATTTATTTACAATTTAAGAATAAATGTTTCTTATATTATTTTAATTTTACTCTTAATGTTCTTACATCTACATGTTTGATTGCCTTGTGTGTGTTTTTACTTCAACTTTAGACAATTATTTGACTTAAATACTTTCTTGGACTTTTTATTTGCAATCTTACTGAGATTTCCACTAAAATTTATTTTAGAAAAAATAAAGAAACAAAATTTACTCAGTTTGTCCCTATACAAATCCACCACAAATAAATTACACATTAAAATTTTTTTCAACTAAGCATGATATGTGTTTTTTTTTTCAAATTTGTTAACACTTTTATACTTTTAATTCAACTTGTCAGTTTGTTGTTCTTATTTGAATTTTTGTTCATGTTTCATTTGGCTTTATGTTATGTGATTAAATCTTTTTGTCTTTCCATTATTTAAATAGTAGTTATAATTTATACTATTTATTACTTAGGCTTATATATTAGTAACCATTATTTATTATAGTTTGTTTTTTAAATAATTTTATAAGTAGCCTAAATACACTATTGTGTCTAATAAAGTCAGTGGTCCATATTTTTTTCAACACAATCAAAATCATGCTTTAATATAAAGATTCACCTGTACTTGTCAAGATAATCTCATATATTACTTTATTCATAATTTGCCTCCAGTATTGATTTATTGATATAAAATGAGGTTTGCGACTTTAGTTTTACTCACATCACAACACTTTGCACCAATTTACCCAACAAATTTAACTTGCATCTACTACAAAGAGCTTGCACACTTAGTTATGAATTGTTTTATTTTATAGCGTAGACTAGAGGTTTTGCTCGTCCGCTAGCTTCAAAAGCGTAATTTGTTTGCCAGTTTACTGCCCGATGTTTTCCAATGGACTGTGGGATTTACTGTAACCATAGGTAAGGGTACGTGTTTCAGAGGAGACCTTCCCCAGGGTTCATGGTCCAACCTGTAAGTCCACAGCTTCGCATAAATGTTTACACCTTCTATGTGTCTTTTGCAGGTTGTGTGAATGACCAACTGTTACGTTTACAAATAGCATGGTTCTCGAGATTTTTATGTGCAAAAAATTTTTAAGGAAACTGGATTTTTTTAAGTGGTTGTTGAAGGAATAGTTTAATTTTATTGGGAGGATATTTTAACCTATTTTACATATTCAATGTTTGGACCTTCTTTATCTGTGTCAAATTTATTTATTGTAATTTTTAAACTAGTTTTTCTTTTTGTATCCAATTGTTTATGGTTGAAGAGAAGAGAGAATCAGAAATGACAGTTTGACTCCTAAATAAGATGTGTTTTAAGAGTAGAAATACAGTGAAATTAAGGGACACTTACATCTGTTTGGAAACAATTTTGATCTCTGATTCTTTCTTCTTGTCATCTGATTTCCCCTTTCACCTTTGATTATTCTTCCAAAGATGTATCTGATCTCATCCTGTGGTGTTTCCTCTTTTGTGCTCATTGATTATTTTTTTCTTCTATACAATTTTATAACTATTTCCCTTTTTTTCTGTCAAACCGTTATAAACGTTGCTCTTTTCAAAAACAGACTTATGTAACCTTATATAATATTGGAATAATAAAAAAATAAATTATATATAAAGCAAATTCAATTCAATAAACACTATAAAAAATAAAGTTAATGTTTGTGGAATGTTGCTCTTTTGAAACAGTAGTAAAACATGTTTTTAAGTGAAACATTTTCCTATAAAATAGTATTTGATTAAATTATTTACACAAGAAAACTTCAATATATTTTCTTTACAGTGATTTTTTTCTTTGTCTATTTGTTGCTCTGTTCATGTCTCCTTTATTTCCATCGATATGTGTGTAGTTGTTTTTGTATTGCAGAGTAATGTTTGTTTTATTTATTCTTAAATTGAGTTTTCTAAAGCTACAAATATTGAAGCAGACTAAAAGCTTAGTAATGAGACTTTTTCTAAAAATGTAAAAATATATTTCACAATTGTAATTAATTTGGAATACCAACAAGAGTATTCAGTTTGTATCCTGACATTGTTTCCGACTGCTCACAACCAAATATACATCTTCTTGTTTGCTATTTTGTGGTTTAAAATTTTTTGTATAGGCTACCTTAAATCAAGGAAAACCAAACATGTTTGTCAATATTTCTTGCAATTTCTTACAGCTTCAAACGAGCTTAACTAATTTCAGTCTGTACACTTAAATGTAATCTTATCTGAACTGGTTATGCTTTACTGTAGTACTTACCTGAAAAATGTTAGGCGACGTAAGAAATTATGTTTTTATTGAGCATCATAAAAATGTACCAATTTTAATTGAACTTAAATCCAGGGTCGAATTTGAGGGAACACAGTGAATAATTTTGCAACCCGTTTCTTTACAAACAATCTTTGGAAGTATTAAAATGTTTTAAAAATTAATTTCGAAACAAATTCTACTACTGAAGGCTGTGTAAGGTTACAGTTTTTTAGTGCAATCAGCTGTATGGAGGAGGAATGTTAGTGGATGTAGAGGAAGTATGGTAGATGGCATTAGTTTATACTTAATAGTTCCGAATTACCAATAATTAATAAACACTGGAGTCTCGCTAATACGAACTTCCTCTTGCATAACAAAGTTACTGCATTTTAATTCAAAACGAAGCTACATGTTCAGCAATACCAACCAGTGTGTCCAGTTAACCAGGAATCTTGGAATTGTACGTAAATAGAATTTTGAATGGAACCTGGAAAATTTGGAACAATCGCCAACAGCCAAAGTTCAATCCTTCATAAGTGGCGTTCAGTCGGCTCTCTTTTAGCATTGTCGTGTAGAAAGAAGAATGAGATCATGAGAGATGATTATTCGAGTTATGCATTAGATAATCAGGAATATTTATGCATTATTGTGGATATGATCGTAGGAAATGATCACAGTATTGCCGGGATCTCGTGACATTTGCCATACAGTGATATTTGTTATGTAATTTACAGTTTTCCCGGCTTTTCTAAACAATTAGTAGTCTGTAACAGGATCCACCTGCAATTTGGTTTATCGAGACTCTAGTGTTAGCCTACAGATTAATAAGCATTTATTGAGATTTATTTCACATAAAGATTATAGTGTCCAGATAATTTGATATAGCTCGTTCTGTAATGATGCAGGGAGGCCGTTGGAGGAGGAGGTGGTTCCTCAGACGAGGGTGTGGAGAAGGACAAGAGAGGAGACGACGTTTGTCCCTGGGACACACCTGGGTCACCAGACAAGAAGCTACATGCGGTAGCAGACGACACATCAGGGTCTCAGAAGTTACATCCAGTAGACGACACAGCAGCATGCTCCTGGGACTCGCTCGGACACGTCGGGTCTCGCAAGAACTCAACACAGCTGGACTCGGGCAGCTCGTCCTCTGACATCAGTCTCGCGGTGGCTGTCGAAGTGAGTGAAAGACTTCGGAAGAACTGTAATGTGCAGGACAGGTTCCAGGGACGTCGATCGTCAAACGTGTGTCCTCGGCCCTCTGTGTCATCCATGGAAGACGTGACGCCTCAGAGGTCGTTTGACTCGACGTCGTGCGAGGCCAACATAAACCTACCCGTTGAAGTTCCTGAGAGAATACGTAAAAAGTCGGTGAGCGGACCACCCGGCCGGAAACAGTCGACTGTGGCGCCACTCATCAGCGTTAGTTCCGTAGCGGAGAACCCAGGTGGTATGGAGGAGACGGAGGAGGGGGAAGTGGTGTCGGCTACAACGGGCGTGAAACAGGAGACATCACAGAAACCTCCGGAGAACTCATCAGAGAAACCCTCAAGCACACCTCAAGAAGCCTCTGGGAAAGCCAACGACGTTTGTCCTTGGGAAGATGAGTAAGTGGAAATGAAATGTCACTTCATTGAGCAAATTAGTAGATTGCTAAACAATCTAAATATTTTTATAGTTTTAGCATATGATAAATGATGTAGGCGGGTGTTATATGAAACCTAAAACCTTTTTAGAATGTTTTATAAATGTAGATCAAGTATACGACTTAAGATCCTCACATCTTTAACGATATTTCATTTTAATTTGTGAACTAATTTATTTAGATTCTTGTCTTGATAGAAATCATCAAAATTTGATTACCTTAAAATAGAAATTTGATAGAAAGAAATTTTTACTATTAAGGACGTTTTGTTTCATATAACAACCGTTTCAATATTAGTGTGTTTCTTACTATTTGGTTGTCCAATCAATAACAACCTAATTTTCACTCAAGAAAATCAAAATATTTTACTATCTATAACTATAAGAAATATTTCCTTTGTTATCACAGTTTCAGTGTATTAAATGAAAGCGATGGTTTTAAGTTAAATTCTTAAGAGAATCCTCCATTCTCTTCTGGCACATTTGAACTATTTTCAAATCACTAAATCTTCTCTTTTTCCTTATTAATTTGTTGTAAACTCGTACCTCTCACAACACATTATTTGTTGGCACGCTTTATTTGGCTTATTATTTTGACCATTTAGGCTATGTCAGACATTTTGTTTTTGTTCTTCTCACTTTTAATTATATTTTTTACTCTGTTTATTTCTACAGTGTTCCAAAACACAGTTAAGACCTTTGCTGCTATTTTGGATTTACAATGGAACAATCATTTTTGTGAAAACCAACAGATAAATTGAAGTCATCCAAAAAAACAGTTCATGAAATAATAAACAGGGTAAGTTTTACAATGTGATTAAGTTATAATCAAACTTTATTAGATTATATATATTTTTTTAAACTCATGTATGAAAAAGGTCAATTTAATCAAAGCCTTTTGCAATTCAAAATATCTTTCAACTCGCTGCATGTTTTTACTTACACTTTTTAATTTACTTATTCATCTTTGTTTTATAATTTCAGTAGTTCAAATAATTGCACTCCACATCTACTCACGGTTAGTTATTAATTTTAGAGACGATTTTAATGATTTTTAAACAGACTATTTTCAGTTTGTCATGAATTATAAAAGATTCCTGTGCAAATAAGAAGTTAGTTAGTCAAAATGTAACCAAGGTATGATTATTGAGATATTTTACAGCTACGTTATAAGTTCCAAGAAAATAATGCTTGTGATGTTTTATCATTCTTATCAAGTCAGATGGAAGCGCCACTGGGCACATCCATATATGAGCGAAAGACGAGTGTAGAATGAAGGGAAATTCTTAGTCCAACTTAGTTGGCTATAAGAGAAACAGTTGTTTAAGCCACTCATTTATTACAGCAATGATCATGGTCAGTTTGTTCCAGTTTGAATATTTCTGACACTGATGTTCTGGTGCTCATGTTTCTGGCACTGATATTCTAGTGCTGATGATTCTGGCAGTGATTTTCTAGCACTGACGTTTCTGGCATTGACATTTCTAGCGCAGATGTTTCTGGGACTGATGTTTTTGCCTTTGTTGCTGATGGCCATCTTATTCTTATCTTATCTAACAGGTGCAAATCGAGACCATAGAGCACTTCATTTGAAAAGTAAAATTATTGCTTACCCCAGACAGTTGTTTCATTGATAGATCCTACAAATTCAGGCATCCGATGAAACCTGTGGTCTTCCAATTGGTTTCTCCTCGGGAAGGTATCTACCTCTTACCAAATTGCCAAGAGACAATAGACAATAGACATTCTTTATTCTTTATTGAAATATTCCTAAAGAACATTCATGCGTCAGGTACAATTAATTATTAAAATCATTTGCAATTACAATTTGAATTTTTTTTTTTTAGCTTGCTTATTGTTTAGGAATTCATCATCTAAGTAGAACGGCCGGTCCATAAGCCATGTTGTCAGGTGCTTCTTGAAAGGACTGGGTTGTTCTCTCTTAAGGTGCTCTGGTAGGTTGTTAAAGTAGAGAGCACCTTTGTAGGATGGTTTCTGCTCATACAGACTCAGGTGGTGTTGTGGGAGGGAAAAATTGGCGACATGTCGTGTGTTGTGTTGTTGTATGTCTATGTGTCTTGGCTGCGCTGTTGTAGTGGTGTGGATAATGACTTCTCTTATGTGGAGTGAAACAGATGTAAGGATTTTAAGGTTCTTGAAAGCTTCTCGGCAGCTGTATCTGTAGTTTAGGTCGGCCAGGCATCTAATTGCTTTTTTTGCTTTAGGAGTACTCAATCAATCAATCAATCAAACTACTACTCTTTCCAGGTTGCCTTTTGATGTTCCACCCCAAGTCGCAATGCCATATCTGAGGTGGGACTCAAATAGAGCAAAATATGCAACCTTGGCTACTTCTGGACAGCAAGCTTGCTTGATCCGACGTATGACGTAGAGACTTGAGCATAGCTTTTTGCAGAGCTGGTCTATGTGGGGTTTCCATGATAGATTAGAGTCAATTATGATGCCTATGTATTTTGTGTTTGTAGTTCCGGGTTCCGGTATTGTAATGTCTGTGTTATTGTGTTTGGTGGTGAAAGTCATTTGAACGGTTTTGCTTTTGTTTAGAACTAGGCCATTGGAGGCACAGTATTGCTTTGCTCTCTGGAGTTGTGTGTTGGTTTTCTCTTCCAGATTTTCTATTGTTCTGTCCGCAAATGTGTGAACCGTGTCATCTGCGCCCCAATCCAACTAGGTAGGTCATTTGTGAGAAGGAGGAAGAGGACTGGGCCAAGTAATGATCCTTGGGGTACTCCTATTTGCATGAATGAGTTATTCTATGAGTCCTAGAGTTATCCTTCTAGCGTCAGAAAGCTAAATTTAATTCTTCGCCTGTCTAGCCTTAAGAAGTCAGAGGCGGCCCATTTGGAAGGCCAAAACAGAATGAGCTTGCTTAACCTAAGAAGCGAAGTATTTACCCAAAACTTTCTATGCTTTTCATTGGCCCATGACACAATAGAGGAGCACGAGCTTTTTCGTGAAATGCCACAGAAGGGTTTTGGTCCAATCATTGATGCCGCTAAGGCAGCGTTTGCCAATCTGTTTGCGGCTTCATTTCCTTCAATGCCCATGTGTCTAGGCACCCAGCAAAGCGTAAGATCATTCCTCCTACCCAATTCAGACACAGAAGCAATACTGGCCATATTCAGAGTAGTAAAAGAGCGCTGCTACTGTAGTAGTACTCTTATTGAGTACCTAGAAGTACTGTTTTCAACTTTGATTGAAGAATCATTATTTTATTATTAAAGACATAGTGAGCAATAATTGGTTGTGTGGTCAAAGTTTTCTATGTTTGTAGTTGTTGGGTTTGCCACAATGTTTTCTCTACCTTTTCCTCCATCTTTGCATCATATTTTCTGTAAAGAGTTCTACTGTGTATTATTCTGTGAGAACCAATACTAGAACTCCCCCCTTCAACAACTGTGGCCTATCACAGTAGTTGCATAATCATAACGACTTGGTATTCTTCTGCCTCCCAACACTTCTCGTACGATTCACCTGCGTAGTATACGTACACATGGTAAGTGGGTGGATTACCTATTGTTTGCAACACTTATTATTAACTTATGGAAATGTATACTACTTTTTCTTTAGATATATTACAGATTACTAACTTATTAATTATTTTATTTTTTTCAGGGACAGTTGCAAAGTGGATACGCCGTTTGTCAAGACATACGTGACGCTTGACTATTTGTAACAACTAGTGAATTCAGTTTATTCGCTACCTGAGCAGTGTTGGCTTTTCAAAATTAACTAACCTCTTGAAATTAACTTTCACCCGCACTACACTATGTTAGTTTGTGTTAACTTGGTTTCCGTTCGATGTTTGCTTTTCGAACGATCGCCGTCCATCTCGGTTTGGTCGGTTATGAGCGTTGTGATTTGGCGCAGATTGAATGAACAGATTATTGATTCTGATAGTTAGATATCTTGAAAATAACCTAGACACAATATCTGATGTGAAATGATGCTGATAAAAGCAAACATTTGCAAGGTTATTCTCGGGAGGATTATTTGTAATGTGAGCTCGGGTGCGAAAGTTGCACAGGTGCAGATTTACCCGTATCAAACTGAGCCCTTGGTGCGGGAAAATCCAAACTTCTGCTTTTTCGCACTTGCGGTAAATAAGAAAAAAAGAAAAACACAAAAAAAGTAGATGTAATGTTAGTTGGGAAATTTATTCTATATTGATGTTGAGCTTATTTACCAATATACCCTCATGTTTGCACATTCGCAGTTCTTGCACCATTGTCTAAGTGTAACTCGGTGTATCGGTGTTCCGATTAGTGTGTATGTGTTAGATGTACGCATTACATGTGTCGTCTTATTGTTTGATGAAGCTCACATTACGAATAATTCAAGGTGAGCGATATGAGGAAAGGACGAAGTTTTGTGAACGAAGAGATGGGTAAATGACAAGGTAGATTCAGGGTAAATTTTTTGACAGGCCCTAAGTTATTAATTTTCACTTAATAAAACTTTGTAAATCAATGATTTTCAATGCACAAGGTCTGGTTGGATGGAATTAATATGATAGAATCAGATAAAATCCAACTAATCAGAAACTCAATTTGTCTAAGCATGATGTATGTCTTATCTGAATAAGAAAAAAATGTCTCCAAAGCAAAAGACCACCAACTTAATAGTTTTCCTTTGATTGTTGAAATTTTAAGCGATTTTGCATTGTTATGACTTTTCCTATTAGAACCTCTACTAAATGGTGCTTTAAGTTGCTGTTGAATTTGTTCTCATAATTTATGGTTTATAATTGAAGTTGAGTCATCAATTTCATGCTTTTTTCTCTGTCAATGCACAAGTTGGTTATTTAGTTTGGAAAGCACTGCTGGGGATCCCAACGATCTTGACCGAGGGTTCTTTGACTGAAACCTGAGTTCTGTGCTACGGGAATGTCTTTCAAGAGTTTACCAAACTGTACAGTGTTATGTCCTGGACTTAAATACAGCCTAATGATCTGTGTTATGTTGGGTTTGAACTGTAAGAAGGTTTATGAATTGTTATGAGATAAGTATGGCAAATGCGAGGACATATATGAATCGAAATCAGTATGAAATGGCTTTTGTTAAAAGCGTTACTGGTCGGGTTGTCAAAATATGTTGGTAAAAAGATTTTTTGTGTAAGAAACTTGCAGGATTATGCTGTGAAACGATACCGGTAACATAAGGCTTTCAAAAGGCATAAAGTGTAAACATACTCTGAGTATTTTAAATATTCGTAACATATTTTACATCAACTTTGCTGTAAAGTTTAATTTTGTAAAAATAGTTGACTGTAAAATAATATTAAGATAGTGTATTCGATCGTCAAATAAGTGAGGAACGAACAGATGTGACGAATAAAAAAAACCATCCCAGAGGTGGCTGTATGTTATATTCCTTGTTGATTTGTGTAATAAAATATTTTTAGATACGTAGATGTGATTTATAAAATGTTATTGGCTATTTGTAGACGGAAAACTAACTAGTGTTATGTTTTGTTTGATATAAAATTGCGGGACAGCAAAATAGTCTATTAGTTATCACACATCGATGTTATTTTTTTATCTAGGCCTGTGAAGATGTTTTAACGTTAGACAATACCGTTACTCTTTTTAACTCGTAATGTATCTCGGAAATTGAATTATCAGATGTGCTAGAGGCCAAAATATTTTATTGCAACGTGTTAATGTGCTGATTACAATTTTGGCAAAAATTTTAATTAATTGTTTGATAATTTGATAGCGCTTTGAAAATTAATTCCAATAATTTTAAATAATCTGGGCGGTTTCAAGATAAGTATGTTAACTTATCCTTTGAAGAATTTCCAGTGATACCCAAAAAATGCTCAATTTATTTGCACAATGTGGTTGAATGATTTCGCTTATAGTGCCTGCAAATCTGAGTGTGGATTCTAAATTGTCCGTTGCCAAAATGTTAAAACACTGTAGGTGTGTGTTTGCGGTTACCGAGTGTTTTCATTTGTCGATGCTTTCACAGCTACAGTGTTCTGGATGTTTACCATTTTTGTACATCAAATCGTACTTATGAAATCGTTCCTGTCAGAGTAGATGGGTTTGTTGAGACGAAGGGAGGTTGCTAACTATTGCCGCTTCCATCGATATGATGAGACATTAGGCCTAAGCGCATATCTGATCCTTAGTGTTGTTGTAGGTAGCTACGTCTGTTGGAGCTTTTTGTAAATAGTACCATAGCGGAATGTTTCAATACATATTTTTTGTCTACAGTTTTTTCATAGTTTTAATTAAGTCTAGTCTAGTCATATTGGTACCAAGTGAATAGAGATAATACGTTTACATTGTTTAATTAAATAGATATGGAAATACAATTTAAAATTTCAAAAAAATATTCTGCATAACTTATTACCTGTCCTTCTCATCAATTAAATTTATCAAAGAGCCATATCAATGAATACAGTTGCGAAACGTTAAATATAAGGATTTTGCGGTGGGTAGGTTTTTAACAGAAGGTTTACCCATGTGACAAAAATATATGAAAATGCACAAATAAATACATAGAATTTTCGGAGCTACTAGCTACTTCTTCAAGAGTAGAGTATAATTTGTTCTTGCCAAGAATAAGAAGTTAAACAATTTTATTTAACTTTTTTGTACAAACCATCCCAATGTAGTTAAGGTTACAGGTTGTTTGCAACTTTGTGAACATTATATATAACACGGTCACCTCAAAACCATTTTGGTTCACCTTTCTGAGTATTGGCTACGGTATACACTGCTGTTTTTAATTAAATAAGGTTTTAACTGACCACAAGATTCTCATCCCTGGAACATGCTCTCAGCTACAAGACAAATTGTCCATATGACACATGGTCCACAACAGCTAATTGGTGTTTTGTAACACATGGACCAACGCCACTCACTGTTCAAGCACTTTGATTGAAAACTACCTTTTCAATTTCAATTTATTGAACCAGAAATAACGAATTTTGAAAGTTGTACACGTTAGTTTGAGACAAATATTAAGTTATCACTACAAAGCACCATTCCAGCAAATACACTTTAGTATTCAATATATGGAAAAGAATAAACCTTTTGCTAAGCTAATAACTAGTATTTATTCACTTAATAAAATTACAAATAAAAAAAACACATTGTTTATATACACAAAACATCAGTTTGGCAGTGCAATGTCCGTGATAGCTGTTGTAGAAGGTCATCGAGAACTGCTTGATGATGAGCGACTGTACCTGCGGCGCCGGGCTGGGGGAGGGGAGTGGCGCCGACGAGGGGGTGACATCCTGCGCCGCGGGGGCGGAGGTGTGCGACGACGGTACCGTGGAGGAGACCGACCCCCTGGGCCGCCCCACCTAGGCGGGGGACCCCTGCGTGGAGGGGACCTGCGGGGCCGCATCTTGGGTAGCAATACGGGCGCACAAGTGATCTCTTGTCCGTCAATTTGACCTACAATCAATAAATTTGATCAAATTTTTTAAGAAGCTAGTCACTTGATTTAGACTATCTAATCAATAGATTTGGTATCCAGACTGTTATTTAAATTTTCACTAGAAATAGTTTGACTAAGATCCTATATATTTAATTGATACCACCTTACAAGGCGAACAACTTCCTTTCAGTATATAAGTACTAGGAGAAAACTTTTCATAAAAGGTGTCTGAGGAGTTTTATTTCTTTGATGGGGCCTATTTTAGAAGTGAAAATTAAGAAAAAATATTCTTAAGTTCATGAAGTTATAATTAGCCTACATGAATGGTACAAGTTTTCAACACAAAAAGATTACAGTTCATATAGGATGAGCACAGGTATAAGTTCCCTTGCCAAAATTTACAATAGATGAATCGTGAAAACTTAACTTATTGGTCAATGCTCAACAACTCTCAAGCCTGATAAATTATTCATTAAATAAATAAAATATTTATGAAGGCCTACAGATTGTTTGGACGAGCGCTACTAAAATATTTATTCCTTCACCTTAAACATTTGAACAAGTTTTGTTTCATCTAAGGCTTCATTTGATTACATAATGAATATACATTTTGTAGCTAAAAATGTATTGGACTTGGTAGTTTTTCAAATTTCTGTATTAAGTCTTACTTTGTAATAGACGCAAAGTTTATCTACAGTTAGCCGCAGAAAAGCCTTGTGAGGCTTTTGCAGCATGTAAGAATTTATAACCTGTAAAACTTAAATATGTAGGCCTACTTGAAGAAGGATATTTGAAAAAAATGTATCACCTCCGTCCATGTGTTTCATCGCGTTCTCCGCTTGCTCGGCAGTTTCAAACTCCACGTAGGCGAATCCACGACCCTGGGGTGGATGAAGTCTGTCTACTGGGAACTCCACAGCTTTTATGGTTCCGTAGCTGCTGAATATCTCGGAGATGTGGTCTTTGGAGACATTACGAGTCAACCTCCCCACATGGATTCGCAGCGGTTTGGGTGTCGGTGACCTCTCCTTACGTTTGCGTTTTGGAGACGGAGAGCTGAATAAATTCACAGTTTTATAACAGTAGGGGTGTGCGAAGCAGCAAACACTTTTTGATTAAAAGCAATGATTTGATCCAAAAGATTTTTTATTCGAATCTATGCAACCCGATTCAAAGCAATATGGCGTTTTTCTATTCATACTTTTCAATGGAGTGAAATAACAATTAAAATTTACCATAATTTGCAAATTTTTGTTGATGTGGTATTTGGCCTATTCATAAATATGACATATATGAATTTTAAATGAAAAAATATTTATTTTCAATCATATATTAGAAGAAGCTGTATTGCTGGATATGTCAGTGCTGCTTTACTTGCCTATTTCATAATTTGTTAAGCATGTTACGTATTTTATAATATTGATTTTACAAATAAAAATAAAATATGTTTGGTGTGAACAAATTAAAACATTTGTAAGATTTATACTGAAACTTTCAATTGGTTTACATTGATAAAATGAGAGGATAGAATCAGTATCAGACCTACAAACTACAAGGTATACATAGCTTCAGACCTACAAAAATACCAAATTTATCAGTCCAAATTTATAATGCTTACCTAACTATCAAAAGGTCCAATCAACTGAGAAAAGTCAGCAGCTTTACGTAGGTTCTAAACTGGACCTAGCTGTTCCTGATCACTAGGCTTTAAATAAACGATCCTGGCTAGGTGGTGTCACCATCTCAATTGGTAATTAAGTTTTGAACCCTTTAAAGTTACTATTATTTAAGATGAGGTATAACCAGGTGTATTTAAGCCAAATATTAGTGATGGATGAGAATAAAATGGATTGGGCACAAGATTATATTTAAAGGTTGCAAGTTGAGAGATAACTCGCCATCAGAAACACACTAACCGTGATTTTTTCACTGCTGTCTTGAGCTTCTCAGATTTCTTTTCCTTCTTCTCCCTGTTCTCTTTATCTTTGTCCTTATCTTGCTTGGGTTTCTTGGTGTCGGGACTGCGGCTGCGACTAGCTGCTGGAGCAGAAGCTTTACGCTTGGCCTTGGCTCTTGCGGCCGAGCTGTCTGTCGAGGATGAGCTCGTGGAGCTTGAGCTTGAGCTAGATCTTGAATTCGAGCTCGAGCTGTGAGATGAGGAGGACCCTGATGATGATGATGAACTACTTCTCGAGCTGTACAACAAAATCAATTCTGATAAAAATAATCTACTCCTTGTCGTAGGATACAATAGACCTACAACACACCCTTATTAAAACAAATTAATTTCTTCTTCATTAACCAATCCTCACAGGACCGGGTCTCAGTCAGACAACAAAGTATAAAACAAACAGGCAACCGTGTGAATTTGTAATAACGTACTGTACAAACATATGCATACGGTACTCAATTTATTTGTTACAATCCATTAATAGATATACAGTACTGAAAATTAGGTAGCTAGGCTACTCAAGTAAGCCTAACAAGTACCTACCAGCAAAATGATTTGTGTTGGTAACATAACTGAACCAATTGACTACAAAAATCATAATACAGCCCGGATATTTTACTACTGTGTTAAGAATATAGCCTACCTCAGATCACGAGAAGAACACTAAGTTTTTAAATTTAGTGCAGATAAACTAACCTCAATCCGGGCTTAGGTTATTAATTGCTTTAGATTCCGGTTAATTAAGAAAGAGTCTTTTGCAACTACAAGTTTAGGTTTCTATCAAAAAGTGTGAGAGTAATTAACTGTAGGTAAACTGACTTACAAGATACTTAAAACTACAGACATAAAAACGGTATTTTAAAAACACTTTGGTAAATCTACCCAAGTAAATAAACTAATCACTTTTTTTCAGTAAATCTAACTTAACTTAAGTAAAATTAAATTATCGATAAATAGGCTATCCATAAAACTGTTAATGTGATTAGTTATGACTAACTCAATGAAAAAAATACAATCCCAAGAATAGGCCTAGGTATGGCTAGATACGGCTGGTTATTTACCTAAGATACCATACTCTAAGCTACTAGTTATTCAACATATCTTTGTTGTAAACAGTTTTAAAATGTGACATTAGGCCTAGTCAATTTACCTGGTGCTGGTACTGCCACTTCTAGAAGACGAGTCACTCCCAGTTTTCTTTTTCTTCTCCTTTTCCCGTCCTCTCTCCTTCTTGTTCTCTTTATTAGATGCTTCACTGTCTGAGTCTTTGCCTTTGTTATTTTCATGTCGGTTTCGGGCCCTGATAAGATAATTTTACATTAAAATATAGAGGGAAGTATAATAATGTTTAGGTAGGTTACTAACTTACTACTAAGTATAAATATGTGTAAAATAGAATTTGGATTGATAAAGCTAAGTTAGGCCTAATGAATGATTATGATTCAAAGTAACTTAAACCCACTAGATGCAATTTTAGTGTTTTTTTCAGTCAGGGTTTGAAATTTTATCATAGTTCAATTTGACATAAAAATCCTAGAACTGCAGTCGGTCATTTAGTTGTCAACCAGGGCCGTTTATAGTGACCAATCTAAGTTCATTATGTTACCAATATATTTAATCCTATTATCATGTCATAGGCCTATATTTAATCAAACTCATAATCAACGGATAACTTATAAAAATTAAGCATCGAATTAAAATTACTTAAAGATGGCTGTTCTGCTAACTCGCGGGTGGTAAGTTGATTTTAGTTTGGGCATGATTAAATCCTAGTTTTCTTTGACTGCTGACTTAACAATTCATATGAAAAACTATCAATATGTAACCAAAAACAAATTTTTAAACATTGTTATTTAGGCCTAACTTAATGGAAGTAAGTAACGAAACAATTTAATAAAACTAAAAGATAGGCCTAGGCTAAAGAAAAGCTTCATTAATGTGTGTTAGTATTTTTCATACCTATGGTGAACTTAGTCTAAGTTAAATACGTTGTGATGATAAGATAGCTTAAATAATAATGTGATAAATATCGGTTCAAAGGATAGCCTAATATACTTATTAACACGTTCACTGCGAGCGTATCCGATCGGATACGGGCCGAGCGCTGTTCAGGTGCTGCCGTAACCGTTCAGATACGCTTGGCAATGCCTTTCATATATCCTCGTTTTTGCTCTAGCGTCGGTCGAAGGCGGACCCATACCACGTTAGAGTGTAGTGGGTGACTTGCTTTTAGTTGTGTTGTAGGTTGGTATTAAAATTTCTCCATAAAATCCCCGTCTGACAAACTTAAAAATCAACTTGTTGTCCCGTTTTTCTCCCTCCAATTGGCAATGCAATGGGACCGGCTACGTTCCAAGCAGTGCTGCTGTCAGTGAGTGTTTAGCGAACTACGTCGACTCTTGTTATAAAGCAGGACATCACCGCACGTTATTTGCTATTCGTCATACCGAAATATGAGTGTCAATCACCCGGCAATCGGGTTCGTTCGACGCTGCGGGCTGCGCCGCACTGGGGCTACGCCTGCCATTTGATGGCCCGCAGCGAACGTGTTAAGATTAAGATAACTTATTATTAAGTATTATTACCTATATTAAGTTATTAAACCGATATTTAAGTTATCATTATTCATAGGCTACGATAAAATAACTTAACATTCGTTCCCTGCGGAACTAAGTTAGGCTTATACCCAAAGAGTAGACTGGTATCATTGTTTTGTCACCATGTAAAATTTAAGCCATAGGCTAGGATTCACCTGACCAAGGCTAGCCTAGCCTAGTTTCAGAATAGCCAAATACAAAATTTTACTTTGAGCGCAATTAACTTGATAGTCTCAGCCCAGTAGTTTGATAAAACTACGCATTGCGTTCAAGGAAACATTATAATTAAGTATTATGATTAATTATTCAAAGAAATCGCCGGCATTTTCATCAAAATTGTGCGGCGAACAAAATGGCGCTATGATTAGACTTGTATTCAATCAACACAAAACTTCTTGACTTAAAGCAGTGGTAACTTGAATATTTGAACGTAAGAAAACATGTATTTTAATGGGGTTTATTAATGAGCATGACGATTACTTACATCTTTTTGTCCACAACAACCATAACAGTAACCGAAAATTATAACGTTTAGGCCTAGATTTATATTGACGTACGAAAAACTAGGAAGGAGAGGTGAGGTTGGGTTTGGTTTATTATTTTTTATCGACCGAAACGAATCGAACCCGAACGACTGAACTTAAGAAGGAGGATAGGAGCAAAGTAGCATATTGCAGAGCAGTAGCTTTGATTATATCATGATTATATGTTGTTATTAGTTGTGTAGAAATGCTATCATACGAACACGATTGTTTTTTTTTCTCCCATAAGAACTTATTTTTCATCTCTAATTGTTGGTTACTGGGTAAGGAAATATAATATTCCCTTGTCCTTGACTATACAGGTGCAGGAGCTTTTGCCCAAAGATAGCGTCTGGTTCTAAACAGAGTCATTGATGCATTTAATACATTTCAATAATATGGCAACCATACAAAGTAGGTATTTTAAGCCAAGTATGAATGAAGATGAGTGTAGGATGAGTGGCGCGATCTTGCAGTCTTGTTAGTGACTAAGGCCAACATATTCCTTAGACACAGCTGTTAATTAATAGCCCATACAGCTAATGGCAACTAAGGAACCTACAGTTTATAGTGGAATCCGAACCACATTTTTGCCTTGATATAAACGAATTGGTCTAATTATCAGGATAGTACTGCGGATAGTCGTAGTACTCTCTAGAGCGGGCGTCAATCCACACTAGGAAGTATCGTATCCACAGTGCATGCCTATAAATATCCACAATTCGTGACCTCCTAGTAGCTGGATTACAGGACGTCACCACCGTCCCAATGATTTTACAAGCACCAAGTCTATCACAATTCAGAATAACGTGTTTTGCAGTCTTATATGCCTGTTTGCAAAGTCGACACTCCTAATTGACGTTGACGATTCCTAGAGTGTAGAGGTGTTTCCAGAAATGGTTCAGTCATGAGAAAAAGTACCTGCCCTCTCCCAAGGCCCCACTAGAAAAACTATTTTTTCTAGTGATGCCTTGCCACTGGAGCTTTGCCAGCGAGCTGAGAGCGATTTCTTGCCAAATTATTGCGAGCCTTTCAAGACCGGAAAATGCCGCGCTTCTGCGCATGCGCTAGTAACTGGTGGCGTAGCAGCAGCTATTTCAGAAAGTCACGGTCACTAACCACTAACTAGCGTCGTTGTCGTAGTATTTATCTTGACTGCACTGCAACTGCAACTATAGTTCCTCATAATTATTATTCATATCGTTTGTTATTCTTTATGTTATGATCGAGTTATGTCTGAGTTGAAGTTGGGGTTAATGTTATTGATAGATTTTGATTGCTGCTGTGTTGCGGAGGTCATTTATTATCGATGATGTGCTCCTTCTTCAATGCGAAGATTCTGAGAAATACGAATGGAAGACATCAATAACACTGGAGTACTTTGTAGTTTATGTGGAAAAGTATATTTTTAGTTTATGGACGAGAAGTACAGAAGTATTCCAATTAATAAGCCAGCTATGTTCAACAAGGCAAGGCCAATAAAATAATTTGTTTTATTCACTAGCGCTTTTGAATTGAAACCTAGTTTCTGAAAGCGCTAGTGAATAAAATAAATTATTATGTATTAGCGTTGTTGAACATTTACATTTTGTTATAAATTTCATTGTAAGCAAGATGCCAATAATTCTCAAAAAGCTTAGACCATTAAAAATGAAATGAGAATTGGGATCTTCTCTTTTGGAAAACATGTTTGGGTACAATGAAGATAGATGAATAGATGATAACGGTAACGTAGCTCACCCAAGTTACTTAAAATTTGTTTTATAAAATAAAGGAGGTGCCAGAGGTTACAGTAAGTAAAGTAACACATACATAAACATAATCTGTAAAATTCTTCATTCAGTTACAGTAATTAAATGGTTTGGAGTTAAGTGCGGGAGAACCGTTCCAGTTTCAAGTAGATTGTTGCAAGAGTTGCAGTGAAGATACTAGTGTGATTTTCTGAAACAGCTGCAGCTGTTACAAGTGCTACGAATAACGCTTACTTGCGCATGCGCAGATACGCGGCATTTTCCGGTCTTGAAAGGCTCGCAAATTATTGTCCAGGGTAATTTACGCCAACGCAATGCTCTATGTGTTGTTACCTGGACCATTAATTTGTTAATTGCATATTTAGCGGTAGCTTTGCTTATGAACTAGCCTTTTTTTTATGAAAGAATGAGGACATTTATGTGTGGGTTTACCCGTACCAATTCTAAATAACAGATTGTAAAAAATACATTCAATGTTACGGGAATAGATATTGCGAGAAATCTCTTGTTTATAAGAGAGAACCGTTCCACCATGAGAGCGAAGCGAACACTAAATATATCACACAAAAAACCCGGCATCTTTATCTACAGGCCGCGGCCTGGTATATGTAAAGAAAAACTATTTGTTCGGTTGCTAAATAAAGCTGACACAATTATTATAATATTCCCTTTATTAATGAAACTACATTTCACCTTGTAGACCTATACAACAGACATCGTGAAGAAGTTACATGACTCTAGATTGACGAAAAAACAAAAAACCAAAGTTATTCTTATTTTACAGTGTTGCCACTCTATAGCATAGTAAGATCAATAATACAACAAGTTGAGGTTGACATATATAGTACAAAGTGGTTATTTTCTACACCCCCCTTCAATTTTAAGTCCTGCCAAAAATTAATATGAAATGTTCCATGAGTCACAGCTCATTTCAGTTGGCCTACTTAAAATTGCTTTAAACAAAAAAAAAATTATCCTTCATCCTTTAACAATAGTAAATAACAACACTGGTTCTAAATAAAACAACAAACTTTTCTTTTTACTACTCTACCTACCTAAAAGACATTTCTTACTTAACTTTACTGAATGGTTTAAAAAAAGAACTGTTTACAAATGCATAAGTTAGGCCTATTGAATTTTGTAATAGTAACAACAAAAGTAGGGCCTATATAGGCTAAACCTAAAAGAAAATAAATAACCAAGTTTAACATTATTGCAAACATAAAGATTCTTTGTATTCAATATAAAAATGAAAATACTAGCCTACAGTTACTTTTGACAATGTACGGACGGTACCATTTGAACAAAAAAATATGTTAAGTAGGCTAATTTAAGCCCTATAACTTTTAATGATAAGCAACTTGTTACCTTAACATAGCCTAACACAAAAAATAGACTAAGAAAAATCAAAATGATAAGATCAGCTTGATAAAACTCAAATTAGAAATCACTATGAAAAAGTATGGATTAAATTGTTACTGATTTAACTAGCCTAATTGATTTTTCAGATGTGTTACTTGTTTAGGCAACTTTCAGATTCAGGTTTAAAACATGACGGACATGTTTAGGCAAACTCAGCGATTTTGTGAAAATATCAGCGACATTATTTTCAGAGGGCACATACCTTAACTCAAACTTCCCTTTCTTCATTACGTCTCTTATAAAATGCACCTTGATGTCGATGTGTTTTGACCTTCTTGAGTTTTCATAGTTGGAAATCATGGAGATGGTACTTTGGTTGTCGACAAATAACAGTGTTTCCCCAATATAGCCAAAATCAGCAGCTAGTCCTTGTAGATACAGCACCTCAGTAACACACGAAGCCGCAGCGATATACTCTGCCTCCGCAGTCGACAATGCAACTACTTGCTGTTTCTTGGAACTCCATGAGACTAGATTGTTGCAGTGATAAACAGCTTGCCCGCTGATACTTTTTCTGTCAATTTTGTCTGTAGCCCAATCAGCATCTGAATAGGCTGTTAAACATTTTTCATCTTCATTCTTGGTAAAATAAAGACTCAAGTCCTTTGTCTCCTTAACATACTGTAAAACACGTTTAGCAGCTTTCCACACAGTTAGGTTAGGTTTGTCCAAAAAACGACCTAGGTAAGACACAGAAAAGCAAATATCTGGTCTTGAGATCATAGCCAGGTAGTTCAAACTGCCAATTAACTCTCTATAAGGTACATTGGTTATAACCTCTTCTTTAGGGTTAACTTGTAGATTACTTTCCATAGGCGTACTTTTGCCTTTACAGTTTTCCATGTTGAAACGTTTAAGAATCTTCTCAATTAGTTTGTCTTGATTTATTTTAACACAGTCTTCAGTTTGAGTCACTTTAGTTCCTAGAAAATGTTCCAGATTACCAAGATCTTTAGCATTAAACTTATTTCTCAGTTTCTTCACTAAAATTTCAACTTTACTTTCTTCTCCAGTTATTAGACAGTCGTCTACAAAAAGTGTTAACCAAACATCTTCATTAGAGTACAAACATACATCATGTTTTGATCTTTGAAGTCCATTCTGTTTTGAAAAACTGTCGAAACATTCGTTCCAGCAACGAGGCGATTCCTTCAGACCATATAAAGCTTTATTAAGCTTCAAAACTTTGTCTTCTTTTTCATTAACACCTTCAGGTATTTTTATGTATACCTCTTCGGTTAGTGTCCCATTAAGAAAGGCAGATGGAATATCTAGATGTCTTAATTTCCAACCATTCTGCACAGCATGTGAGATTGTCATTCTGATAGTAGGCATCTTGGCAACTGGGGCGTAAAGTTCATTCGAGTAGCTAGTTTCTTGAAATCCCTTAGCGACGAGCCTCGCTTTTTTAACTCCATCCGATTTGGTCCGAAAAACCCATTTTGTTTCAATGGCTTTCTTATTTTCTGGTAGATCTGCTACTGTCCAAGTTTCAAATTTTCTATGTGCTTCGAGCTCTGTTTCAATAGCCTTTTCCCATTCAATTCCAGCTTGTATAGCTTGTTTATATGTTACTGGATCTTTATCGCATGTAAGTAGGCAATAGGCTGTGTATACGTCGTAATCTTCAAAGCGCTTTGGCATTTTAACTTGTCTTTTGCTACAAGTTGGAGATGGTGTTTTCTGTATAGTAGTAGGCCTAGGTGATGTCACTCTTTTGTCTGCTGTATCTTCATCTTCTGAACTGTCATGGATCGGTTCTGGATTATCAATGTCGTCTTCTTCGTTCTCCACTATCAAAGGTCTATTTAATTTATATACATAATCACCTTCATCAAATCTTACATCTCTGGATATCACAATTTCATTAGTTTCAGGATTCCATAACCTATATCCTGCTCCTGCATAGCCTACCATTCTCATTTCTATGGCTCTAGGATCAAGTTTGCTTGCTTTGGGTAGTCTATACACCCATGCCTTACTGCCGAACACACGAAGTTTTTCAAGGTTAAGTTGGCCTAGATAAATTTCTGCTGGTACTTTTCCATCAAGTGCTCGAGTAGGCGATCTATTTAGTTGGAATACAGCACACCGTATCGCTTCTCCCCATAAGTTCTTAGGTAGATTTGTATCTACGAACATAGTTCTGACTTTGTCGAGCAAAGTACGATTCATGCGCTCTGCTACACCACACTGTTGTGGGGTGTATGTTGCGGTTAATTCATGCCTAATGCCATGTTTGGTACAGTATTCTTCAAATGAATTTGAAGTAAATTCTTTCCCGTTATCAGTTCTTACTTTTGAAACTACTATATTTTGTGCTCTTAGTTGTTCAATGTGTTTTCTTAGGTTAGGTTCAGCTTCTGACTTATTTTTTAAAAGATAAACTTGAGTGAAATGAGAAAAATCATCGATCACTGATAAATAGTACTTCTCTTCATTTTGGGTTGGATCCTTGACTGGTCCCCAAATATCCGAGTACAATAACTCACCGATTCTAGAAGATCGAGGTTTTTTACATTCTTTGAAAGGTAGCCTACTAGCCTTACCTTTTTGACAAGAGTCGCAGACCTTTTTACTGTAGGGTAGGTTTAGCATTTTTAATCCTTTTCTGTTTACGTGTCCTAGGCGAAGATGCCAAATGTTTTCTTGAGAGCTTGAAATTAGTGCTTTATGTCTAGGCCTATTATGTACATTGAAGCTTGCCACAAACAAATTATTTACCATTGGACAAGTAAAGTATGTTTTGTTTCCCTTGCAGACAGAAGCATAACCTTTATCAAAAACTACTTTGTAACCCGCTTCATTCATTTTATTTACAGATAGCAGATTATACGGCAACGACTCAACGATCAATGCGTTTATGTTGCTAATCAACTGATTGTTGTCTGAAACTTTTACTTTAAGCTTGCCTGCTTTATTAGCAACCATTGATTCCCCGTTGGCTACTTTTATTTTTAAGGGAACAATGTTGTGTACATCAGTCATATGTGTTTCATATTGTGAACTTACCATAGTATTTGTCGCACCAGAGTCCAGAACAAAACTTATAATTCCTTCGTCACACTCTACCTCGGTAGACAAGGCTGTGAAAGTTAGCTCCTCTTCTTCTACCATATGAGCTCTTGACTGTTGGTTAGGTTCATGTGTTCTTGCATTGTTATGTCTGAAATTCTGCTTGCCTCTTCCACGATAGTTGTTTCTGAAATTCCCTCGTAGGCCTACATTATTACTTTGAGTCTGAGGTTTGGGACAATCAGATATCAAATGTTGTGTACTACCACACCTGAAACATTTAGGCCTAGGTCTAGGTTTAGATTGTGCTCCATAACCTACACTGAATGTACAATCACTTGACAAATTTTTATTAGCCGTACCGGTGCCTGAAAGTTTAAGTTCTACATCCAATAATTTACTTTTAACATAGTCTAGTGTCAATGTAGAATTTGTGGTTTCCAAAACCGTAATCACAGTATCATACTTTTTAGGTATGGTTAGCAACAAATGGCAGACCTTGTCATCTTCGTCGAGCTTACAGCCTGTTGCCTAGAGGTGGGGAGCAAATAACGCAGCCGTTATTTAATAACGGTTATTGGACGATAACTGTTATCGGCAACAGCTGTTATCGAAAACTAGGAGTTATCGATAACCGTCAAAATAACTGTCTGCTCTGCTGTGAAATTGTTATTTTTAGTAACGGAGCGTTTGCCAATCGGTTTAAAATATTTTTATTTGTGTATTTTTGACATTAACTAACATTTTGTAGCAAATAAGATAACCACTTAGCTGTATATAATATCGGACTTGTTTAATAATCTCATAAAAGTAAAGGTTATTGCCACTCAAGACTGTTGCTGTAGCGCAGCAAACACATACACGGCTGCTTAACAACTAGAGTTATTAAATAACTGCGTGGTGTGGCAGCGACGGTTATCCAATAGGCACAGGCAGCCATACGGCTGATCGACAACTGGAGTTATTAAAATAACTGCGAGGCAGCGACGGTTATCCAGTAGGCACAGGCAGCCATACGGCTGATCGACAACTGGAGTTATTAAAATAACTGCGAGGCAGCGACGGTAGCAGTCTCTCAAACTGCCGCGTAACAACTGTGGCGCAGTAGATAGCCATACGGCTGCTCGACAACTGGAGTTATCCAATAACTGCCTAGCGGCGACGGTTATCGGGCAGCCTGAGTTTCTTGCCAGTTGCCAGTACTGCTCAGCTCGGAGCTCGGCTGAGAGTTATTTGATAACCGTTATTTTAAACAGTTATCGTAACACAGCTAGTGGGCAAATAACAGCTGGGCATTTCTGACAGTTATCCCCACCTCTACTGTTGCCTCTAGATCTCTAATGAGAGAATCAAATTTAACAAAGTGGTCTTGCAGTTTCTTATCCTCACTACACTTTAAGGACAACAATTGTCTTCTTACAAATAGTTTAGACAAAGTACTTTTCCGCTCAAATATGTTTTTCAGACATGCAAACATGTCATACGGTGTTTCGCAACCTTTCAAATACTCCAAATGTCTATCCGTAACACATTGTACAATAATGGACATTGCTTTAGCTTCCTTTGACTTATGTTCGAGTAGGGCCTTAGAATCCATTTTAGCCAAATCATCTTCTTGTTTCTTCTCAAGAGAAATTTCCTTAACATTTTTCTCTGCTAACAAACATTCGACCCTAAACTTCCAATTAGAAAAATTGGGACGGGTGGCGTCGTCCTGTAATCCAGCTACTAGGAGGTCACGAATTGTGGATATTTATAGGGATGCACTGTGGATGCGATGCTCACTGGTGTGGATTAACGTCCGCACTAGTGAGTACTACGACTATCCGCAGTACTATCCTGATAATTAGACCAATTCGTAAATTACAAGGAAAAATGTGGTTCGGATTCCACTATAAACTGTAGGTCCCTTAGTTGCCATTAGCTGTATGGGCTATTAATTAACAGCTGTGTCTAAGGAACATGTCGGCCTTAGTCACTAACAAGACTACAAGATCGCGCCACTCATCCTACACTCATCCTTCACTCATATTTGGGTTAAAATACGCATAGTGGCGTCCCCATCTTAAATAATTGATAATTGATGATTGATTGATAATTGATAGTGTCGCTAAGTTGCGGAAAGTTATGGTTGCTGGAAGCCATCTTCATAAAATTTTCTTCTTGTCAATAATTGGGCTTTACTTTATACATCTCTTCATTTCATATATCTCTCCTGGGCCCATAACCTGTAAAGAAAAACTATTTGTTCGGTTGCTAAATAAAGCTGACACAATTATTATAATATTCCCTTTATTAATGAAACTACATTTCACCTTGTAGACCTATACAACAGACATCGTGAAGAAGTTACATGACTCTAGATTGACGAAAAAACAAAAAACCAAAGTTATTCTTATTTTACAGTGTTGCCACTCTATAGCATAGTAAGATCAATAATACAACAAGTTGAGGTTGACATATATAGTACAAAGTGGTTATTTTCTACAGTATAATTGGCAAC